>NC_056730.1:1065427765-1065450265 GCF_019279795.1 Protopterus annectens | reverse complement strand
GATAGTGAGATGTTAGGTTAAGCAATGTTATATACAAGATACTGTGACCTTAACACAAGTGCTACTTTTCCCCCTAGGGCATGACTACAGGGTGTAATTGGAGGCTGCTGAACTACATCTGTAATTGTTGATTGTTACGTTTCCTGAAGGCAAACCCTGTTTCTACTGTTGTACTAAGTGAATGCCTTGGCCTGGACAGCATAGTATGGTATATATACACATTGCTTACATCTACTGTTTTGTGTGGGCCTTGCATTCATCACTGATTACAAATTTCGAACCTTATGTGGTGTTAGTACTGGCAAACATTATTGTATAGTACACTAATAAAGTTTATCTGTGTATGCATACCTGTGTGTCGTGTCATGTTCTTTGAATTGTGGGTGGGTATATGTTTAATGTCAGTATTCTCATTTGTAGGACTGGTTGCCACACTACACATTTCACAGGTGGCAGTTAAAGGGCTTGTGGCTAAGGGATAAGCCATGCACCCAGTACTTCCACACTTGTACATATGCATGGCTACTGATACCTTTTCTGTGTGTAAATGAGTATGTACCTATATATATCTCATATGGCTGTATCTATCTATCTATATATATATATATATATATATATATATATATATATATATATATATATATATATATATATATATATATATATATATATATATATATATATATATATATATACACATATATACATATATACATACATATGAACATATGAACATATGTATGTATCTCTATACAATTGTTATATGATTATTTCTATTTTACATATATATTTTATATATATATAGCTGTATTTGTATACATATGTATATATATATATATATATATATATATATATATATATATATATATATATATATACATGTATATGTATATATATATATATATATATATATATATATATATACATATATACATATATACATACATATGAACATATGTATGTATCTCTATACAATTGTTATATGATTATTTCTGAGTCATACATTAACATATATATCTACATATAGCTGTCTATCTGTCTCCATTTGCAGATATATATCTGTCCATATGTCCATGCATGTTCAGCTCATATGTTGGCCTGTTCCTCATTCACTTGGTAATTGTCATGGATGATCACAGCACTGAAGTCAGTAACTAGTGCCAACACTTTTGTGTTTCAGACTTCATCTCCTTCTACATATGTGTTCTAATGCATATAACTGTGTAACTAGCAACATTTTAAGTGTATTAGTGCATTAGTTGACATATATCCCTATTTGTACCCACAGTGTGGCATACTTTTTCAAGTCTTCTTGCATTAACAGGTTGTGTGGTTTTATATTAATACATTTCCTGTACTGCTGACTGATTGTGCTACATGATCTGCTTGTGAAAACTTCAGGTTATGTATTTCTGCCATGGTTTAGTGGTAAATCACTTTGTATATGGAGTTCAGGGTCCTGCGTATGAGCCTTGGAGAGGCAGTTTATTTTGTTATTGGGCAGAATAAGAGACATTGGCTACAGATTGATTAAGACACTTTTAAGCAGTTGTAAGGGTATTTGCACTGGTTTGCACGATGGTAAGCACTGCCAACCTCCACTTATGTTTTCTTACAGGCAGCTTTAAATTTCTCAGCCTGTGTAGGCATATCTTACCCCTACACATACCCGCGCAAACCCACTTACCTCTGCTTAACAGTGCTTACTGCCGCTTAACCCCATGCTAATTCCTTTAAAAGAAAAGAAAAAGGGGTTGATAGGAAAGTGGTTAAAAATGGGGCACAAAGAGGGAAAGACCATAGGGAAAATAGCTAGGCATGTGCAGGAAGGGTATAGGAAAGGTCCATAGCTGCCCGATTCTTCTAAAGCAACAACTGTGCATATGCACTATATTTGCAGGTACATTTGGACACTCAAAGCCCTGGGAGATGGGTGAAGACAACATATATTCATTGTGATGCCCATTAGACCAGATAACATGTGTCCGGTGGACATGTGTATGAAATGGACAGCTACGTATGGGGCGAGATTTTTTGTGGGAACAGATTGCCCATTTTTTCAGGTGAGAGTGGGATGTTGGGGAGGGGTAGTAGGTATATTTGGGGAGGTAGGTTGGGTAGTATTGTCCCAGATATATCTGTGGTGTTCTGTCTGTTAAGTGCTATCAGTACAAGGCTACATCCATTTGTATTTCAATATCATATTCCTGCATAAAGGTATGCTGCAACGAATCCTGTAACACCAGCAATTTCCAGGGTGTGTAACAGCAATATTGCAAATATGGCCCTATTTTCCTGCCCCTGTCCTCCACATATATGCCAGTCTTTGTTCTGCTGTGATACAGGAAGGGTTGTTTGGTAATGGCCTATCATTATCTACAACTAGCATTACTGCTATCATCCCAGTCATGTCCTGGACTCCCACACCAACAGTTGTGCCAAGTCCATATGTATGGGGCAACAGCTGGAGAACACATATGTGCCCTTGTACATTCCAGAGGTAAGTGTGTGGTGCACAGTGTTCCTTGCCCTAGTACAGCCTTTTATGCGGGGGGGGGGGGGGTTCAATGCCATTAACCTAGGCTATGACACATTTTCAGGGATATAACTTTTAAGACGAGGGTCATTCAGTGTGATAGTGAGATGTTAGGTTAAGCAATGTTCTGTACAAGATACTGTGACATTAACACAAGTGCTACTTTCCCCCCTAGGGCTTGACTACAGGGTGTAATTGGAGGCTGCTGAACTGCATCTGTAATTGTTGATTGTTACATATCCTGAAGGCAAATCCTGTTTCTACTGTTGTACTAATTGAAGGCCTTGACCTGGACAGCATAGTATGGTATATATACACATTGTTTACATCTCCTGTTTGTGTGGGCCTTGCATTTATCACTGATTATATATTTCAATCCTTATGTGGTGCAAGTACTGGCATACATTATTGTATAGTACATGAATAAAGGTTATCTGTCTATGCATGCATACCTGTGTGTCGTGTCATGTCCTTTGAATTGTGGGTAGGTATATGTTTAATCTTAGTATTCTCATTTGTGGGACTGGTTGCCACACTACACATTTCACAGGTGGCAGTTAAAGGGCTTGTGGCTGACGGATATACTATGCACCCAATTCTTCCACACTACTTCTACATATGTATGGCTACTGATACCTTTTTTGTGTGTATATGTGTATGTGCCTATATATATATATATATATATATATATATATCTCATATGGCTATATCACTCTCTCTCTCTCTCGCTCTCTCTCTCTATATATATATATATATATATGTATATACATATATATATATATATATATATATATATATATATATATATATATAAGTATATATATATATATATATATATATATATATATATATATATATATATATATAGAATACATACATATGAACATGTGTATGTATCTCTATAAAAGTGATGTTATATGATTATTTGTGAGTCATACATTAATATGTATATCTACATATAGCTGTCTATCTGTCTACATTTACAGATATATATCTGTCCATACGTCCATGCATGTTCGGTTCATATTTTGGCCTGTTCCTCATTCACTTGGCAATTGTCATGGATGATCACAGCATTGAAGTCAGTAACTAGTGCCAACACTTTTGTGTTTCAGACTTCATCTCCTTCTACATATGTGTTCTAATACATATACCTGTGTAACTAGCAACATTTTAAGTGTATTAGACCATTAATTGACATATATCTCTATTTGTACCCACAGTGTGGCATACTTTGTCCAGGCTTCTTGCATTAACAGGTTGTGTGGTATGATATCAATACATTTCCTGTACTGCTGACTGATTGTGCTGCATGAATTGTTTGTGAAAACTTCAGGTGATGTATTTCTGCCATAGTTTAGTCGTAAATCACTTTGTGTATGGAGTTCACGGACCTGCCTTAGAGCCTTGGAGAGGCAGTTTATTTTGTTGCTGGGCAGAATAAGGGACATTGGCTACAGAGTGATTAAGACTCTTTTAAGCAGTTCTAAGCGTGTTTTCACTGGTTTGCACGATGGTAAGCACTGCCAACCTCCACTTATGTTTTCTTACAGTCAGCTTCAAATTTCTCAGACTGTGTAGGCATATCTTAACCCTACACATAACCGCACAAACCCACTTACCTCTGCTTAACAGTACTTACTGCCGCTTACCCCCATGCTAATTCCTATAAAAGAAAAGAAAAACGCGTTGATAGGAAAGTGGTTAAAAACGGGGCAAAAAGAGGGGAAGACCATAGGGAAAATAGCTAGGCATGTGCAGGAAGGGTATAGGAAAGGTCCATAGCTGCCCATTTCTTCTAAAGCAACAGCTGTGCATATGCACTATATTTGCAGGTACATTTGGACCCTCAAAGCCCTGGGAGAGGGGTGAAGACAACATATATCCATTGTGATGCCAATTAGACCAGATAACATGTGTCCGGTGGACATGTGTATGAAATGGACAGCTATTTATGGTGCGAGATTTTTTGTGGGAACTGATTGCCCTTTTTTTTTTCAGGTGAGAGTGGGATACTGGGGAGGGGTAGTAGGTATATTTGGGGAGGTAGGTTGGGTAGTATTGTCCCAGATATATCTGTGGTGTTCTGTTTGTTGAGTGCTATCAGTACATGGCTACATCCATTTGTATTTCAATGTCATATTCCTGCATAAGGGTATGCTGCAACGAATCCTGTAACACCAGCAATTTCCAGGGTGTGTAACAGCAATAATGCAAATATGGCCCTATGTTCCTGCCCCTGTCCTCCACATATATGCCAGTCTTTGTTCTGCTGTGATACAGGAAGGATTGTTGGGTAATGGCCTATCATTATCTACAACTAGCATTACTGCTATCATCCCAGTCATGTCCTGGACTCCCACACCAACAGTTGGGCCAAGTTCATATATATGGGGGCAACAGCTGGAGAACACATATGTGCCCTTGTTCATTCCAGAGGTAAGTGTGTGGTGCACAGTGTTCCTTGCCCTATTACAGCCTTTTATGGGGGGTTCAATGCCATTAACCCACACATTTTCAGGGATATAACTTTTAAGACGAGGGTCATTCAGTGTGATAGTGAGATGTTAGGTTAAGCAATGTTCTGTACAAGATACTGTGACATTAACACAAGTGCTACTTTCCCCCCTAGGGCTTGACTACAGGGTGTAATTGGAGGCTGCTGAACTGCAACTGTAATTGTTGATTGTTACATATCCTGAAGGCAAATCCTGTTTCTACTGTTGTACTAATTGAAGACCTTGACCTGGACAGCATAGTATGGTATATATACACATTGCTTACATCTACTGTTTTGTGTGGGCCTTGCATTCATCACTGATTACATATTTCAAACCTTATGTGGTGTAAGTACTGGCATACATTATTGTATAGTACATGAATAAAAGTTATCTGTGTATGCATACCTGTGTGTCGTGTCATGTCCTTTGAATTGTGGGTAGGTATATGTTTAATCTTAGTATTCTCATTTGTGGGACTGGTTGCCACACTACACATTTCACAGGTGGCAGTTAAAGGGCTTGTGGCTAAGGGATATACTATACACCCAGTACTTCCACACTACTTCTACTTATGTATGGCTACTGATACCTTTTCTGTGTGTATATGTGTATGTACCAATATATATATACACACACACAGATATACATACATATGAACATATGTATGTATCTCTATACAATTGTTATATGTTTATTTGTGAGTCATACGTTAATATATATATCTACATATAGCTGTCTATCTGTCTCCATTTACAGATATATATCTGTCCATATGTCCATGCATGTTCAGCTCATATGTTGGCCTGTTCCTCATTCACTTGGTAATTGTCAAGGATGATCACAACACTGAAGTCAGTAACTAGAGCCAACACTTTTGTGTTTCAGACTTCATCTCCTTCTACATATGTGCTCTAATACATATAACTGTGTAACTAGCAACATTTTAAGTGTATTATTGCATTAGTTGAAATATATCCCTATTTGTACCCACAGTGTGGCATACTTTTTCCAGGCTTCTTGCATTAACAGGTTGTGTGGTATTATATTAATACATTTCCTGTACTGCTGACTGATTGTGCTGCATAATATGTTTGTAAAACTTTAGGTAATGTATATCTGCCATGGTTTAGTGGTCAATCACTTTGTGTATGGAGTGCAGGGTCCTGCCTTAGAGCCTTGGAGAGGCAGTTTATTTTGTTGCTGGGCAGAATAAGAGGCGTTTGCAACAGAGTGATTAAGACACTTTTAAGCAGTTGTAAGGGTATTTGCACTGGTTTGCACGATGGTAAGCACTGCCAACCTCCACTTATGTTTTCTTACAGTCAACTTCAAATTTCTCAGCCTGTGTAGGCATATCTTACCCCTACACATACCCGCGCAAACCCACTTACCTCTGCTTAACAGTGCTTACTGCAGCTTACCCCCATTCTAATTCCTTTAAAAGAAAAGAAAAAGGCGTTGATAGGAAAGTGGTTAAAAATGGGCCCAAAGAGGGAAAGACCATAGGGAAAATAACTAGGCATGTGCAGGAAGGGTATAGGAAAGGTCCATAGCTGCCCATTTCTTCTAAAGCAACAACTGTGCATATGCACTATATTTGCAGGTACATTTGGACCATCAAAGCCCTGGGAGAGGGGTGAGGACAACATATATTCATTGTGATGCCAATTAGACCAGATAACATGTGTCCGGTGGACACGTGTATGAAATGGACAGCTATGTATGGGGCAAGATTTTTTGTAGGAACAGATTGCCCTTTTTTTTTTCAGGTGAAAGTGGGATGTTGGGGAGGGGTAGTAGGTATATTTGGGGAGGTAGGTTGGGTAGTATTGTCCCAGATATATCTGTGGCATTCTGTCTGTTGAGTTCTATCAGTACAAGGCTACATCCATTTGTATTTCAATATCATATTCCTGCATAAAGGTATGCTGCAACGAATCCTGTAACACCAGCAATTTCCAGGGTGTGTAACAGCAATATTGCAAATATGGCCCTATTTTCCTGCCCCTGTCCTCCACATATATGCCAGTCTTTGTTCTGCTGTGATACAGGAAGGGTTGTTTGGTAATGGCCTATCATTATCTACAACTAGCATTACTGCTATCATCCCAGTCATGTCCTGGACTCCCACACCAACAGTTGTGCCAAGTCCATATGTATGGGGCAACAGCTGGAGAACACATATGTGCCCTTGTACATTCCAGAGGTAAGTGTGTGGTGCACAGTGTTCCTTGCCCTAGTACAGCCTTTTATGCGGGGGGGGGGGGTTCAATGCCATTAACCTAGGCTATGACACATTTTCAGGGATATAACTTTTAAGACGAGGGTCATTCAGTGTGATAGTGAGATGTTAGGTTAAGCAATGTTCTGTACAAGATACTGTGACATTAACACAAGTGCTACTTTCCGCCCTAGGGCTTGACTACAGGGTGTAATTGGAGGCTGCTGAACTGCATCTGTAATTGTTGATTGTTACATATCCTGAAGGCAAATCCTGTTTCTACTGTTGTACTAATTGAAGGCCTTGACCTGGACAGCATAGTATGGTATATATACACATTGTTTACATCTCCTGTTTGTGTGGGCCTTGCATTTATCACTGATTATATATTTCAATCCTTATGTGGTGCAAGTACTGGCATACATTATTGTATAGTACATGAATAAAGGTTATCTGTCTATGCATGCATACCTGTGTGTCGTGTCATGTCCTTTGAATTGTGGGTAGGTATATGTTTAATCTTAGTATTCTCATTTGTGGGACTGGTTGCCACACTACACATTTCACAGGTGGCAGTTAAAGGGCTTGTGGGCTGATATACTATGCACCCAATTCTTCCAGACTACTTCTACATATGTATGGCTACTGATACCTTTTTTGTGTGTATATGTGTATGTGCCTATATATATATATATATATATATATATCTCATATGGCTATATCACTCTCTCTTTCTCTCTCTCTATATATATATATATATATATATGTATATATATATATATATATATATATATATATATATATATATATATATATATATATATATATATATATATATATATATATATATATATATATATATATATATATATATAGAATACATACATATGAACATGTGTATGTATCTCTATAAAAGTGATGTTATATGATTATTTGTGAGTCATACATTAATATGTATATCTACATATAGCTGTCTATCTGTCTACATTTACAGATATATATCTGTCCATACGTCCATGCATGTTCGGTTCATATTTTGGCCTGTTCCTCATTCACTTGGCAATTGTCATGGATGATCACAGCATTGAAGTCAGTAACTAGTGCCAACACTTTTGTGTTTCAGACTTCATCTCCTTCTACATATGTGTTCTAATACATATACCTGTGTAACTAGCAACATTTTAAGTGTATTAGACCATTAATTGACATATATCTCTATTTGTACCCACAGTGTGGCATACTTTGTCCAGGCTTCTTGCATTAACAGGTTGTGTGGTATGATATCAATACATTTCCTGTACTGCTGACTGATTGTGCTGCATGAATTGTTTGTGAAAACTTCAGGTGATGTATTTCTGCCATAGTTTAGTCGTAAATCACTTTGTGTATGGAGTTCACGGACCTGCCTTAGAGCCTTGGAGAGGCAGTTTATTTTGTTGCTGGGCAGAATAAGGGACATTGGCTACAGAGTGATTAAGACTCTTTTAAGCAGTTCTAAGCGTGTTTTCACTGGTTTGCACGATGGTAAGCACTGCCAACCTCCACTTATGTTTTCTTACAGTCAGCTTCAAATTTCTCAGACTGTGTAGGCATATCTTAACCCTACACATAACCGCACAAACCCACTTACCTCTGCTTAACAGTACTTACTGCCGCTTACCCCATGCTAATTCCTATAAAAGAAAAGAAAAACGCGTTGATAGGAAAGTGGTTAAAAACGGGCAAAAAGAGGGGAAGACCATAGGGAAAATAGCTAGGCATGTGCAGGAAGGGTATAGGAAAGGTCCATAGCTGCCCATTTCTTCTAAAGCAACAGCTGTGCATATGCACTATATTTGCAGGTACATTTGGACCCTCAAAGCCCTGGGAGAGGGGTGAAGACAACATATATCCATTGTGATGCCAATTAGACCAGATAACATGTGTCCGGTGGACATGTGTATGAAATGGACAGCTATTTATGGTGCGAGATTTTTTGTGGGAACTGATTGCCCTTTTTTTTTTCAGGTGAGAGTGGGATACTGGGGAGGGGTAGTAGGTATATTTGGGGAGGTAGGTTGGGTAGTATTGTCCCAGATATATCTGTGGTGTTCTGTCTGTTGAGTGCTATCAGTACATGGCTACATCCATTTGTATTTCAATGTCATATTCCTGCATAAGGGTATGCTGCAACGAATCCTGTAACACCAGCAATTTCCAGGGTGTGTAACAGCAATAATGCAAATATGGCCCTATGTTCCTGCCCCTGTCCTCCACATATATGCCAGTCTTTGTTCTGCTGTGATACAGGAAGGATTGTTGGGTAATGGCCTATCATTATCTACAACTAGCATTACTGCTATCATCCCAGTCATGTCCTGGACTCCCACACCAACAGTTGGGCCAAGTTCATATATATGGGGGCAACAGCTGGAGAACACATATGTGCCCTTGTACATTCCAGAGGTAAGTGTGTGGTGCACAGTGTTCCTTGCCCTATTACAGCCTTTTATGGGGGGTTCAATGCCATTAACCCACACATTTTCAGGGATATAACTTTTAAGACGAGGGTCATTCAGTGTGATAGTGAGATGTTAGGTTAAGCAATGTTCTGTACAAGATACTGTGACATTAACACAAGTGCTACTTTCCCCCCTAGGGCTTGACTACAGGGTGTAATTGAGGCTGCTGAACTGCAACTGTAATTGTTGATTGTTACATATCCTGAAGGCAAATCCTGTTTCTACTGTTGTACTAATTGAAGACCTTGACCTGGACAGCATAGTATGGTATATATACACATTGCTTACATCTACTGTTTTGTGTGGGCCTTGCATTCATCACTGATTACATATTTCAAACCTTATGTGGTGTAAGTACTGGCATACATTATTGTATAGTACATGAATAAAAGTTATCTGTGTATGCATACCTGTGTGTCGTGTCATGTCCTTTGAATTGTGGGTAGGTATATGTTTAATCTTAGTATTCTCATTTGTGGGACTGGTTGCCACACTACACATTTCACAGGTGGCAGTTAAAGGGCTTGTGGCTAAGGGATATACTATACACCCAGTACTTCCACACTACTTCTACTTATGTATGGCTACTGATACCTTTTCTGTGTGTATATGTGTATGTACCAATATATATATACACACACACAGATATACATACATATGAACATATGTATGTATCTCTATACAATTGTTATATGTTTATTTGTGAGTCATACGTTAATATATATATCTACATATAGCTGTCTATCTGTCTCCATTTACAGATATATATCTGTCCATATGTCCATGCATGTTCAGCTCATATGTTGGCCTGTTCCTCATTCACTTGGTAATTGTCAAGGATGATCACAACACTGAAGTCAGTAACTAGAGCCAACACTTTTGTGTTTCAGACTTCATCTCCTTCTACATATGTGCTCTAATACATATAACTGTGTAACTAGCAACATTTTAAGTGTATTATTGCATTAGTTGAAATATATCCCTATTTGTACCCACAGTGTGGCATACTTTTTCCAGGCTTCTTGCATTAACAGGTTGTGTGGTATTATATTAATACATTTCCTGTACTGCTGACTGATTGTGCTGCATAATATGTTTGCGAAAACTTTAGGTAATGTATATCTGCCATGGTTTAGTGGTCAATCACTTTGTGTATGGAGTGCAGGGTCCTGCCTTAGAGCCTTGGAGAGGCAGTTTATTTTGTTGCTGGGCAGAATAAGAGGCGTTTGCAACAGAGTGATTAAGACACTTTTAAGCAGTTGTAAGGGTATTTGCACTGGTTTGCACGATGGTAAGCACTGCCAACCTCCACTTATGTTTTCTTACAGTCAACTTCAAATTTCTCAGCCTGTGTAGGCATATCTTACCCCTACACATACCCGCGCAAACCCACTTACCTCTGCTTAACAGTGCTTACTGCAGCTTACCCCCATTCTAATTCCTTTAAAAGAAAAGAAAAAGGCGTTGATAGGAAAGTGGTTAAAAATGGGCCCAAAGAGGGAAAGACCATAGGGAAAATAACTAGGCATGTGCAGGAAGGGTATAGGAAAGGTCCATAGCTGCCCATTTCTTCTAAAGCAACAACTGTGCATATGCACTATATTTGCAGGTACATTTGGACCATCAAAGCCCTGGGAGAGGGGTGAGGACAACATATATTCATTGTGATGCCAATTAGACCAGATAACATGTGTCCGGTGGACACGTGTATGAAATGGACAGCTATGTATGGGGCAAGATTTTTTGTAGGAACAGATTGCCCTTTTTTTTTTCAGGTGAAAGTGGGATGTTGGGGAGGGGTAGTAGGTATATTTGGGGAGGTAGGTTGGGTAGTATTGTCCCAGATATATCTGTGGCATTCTGTCTGTTGAGTTCTATCAGTACATGGCTACATCCATTTGTATTTCAATGTCATATTCCTGCATAAGGGTATGCTGCAATGAATCCTGTAACACCAGCAATTTCCAGGGTGTGTAACAGCAATATTGCAAATATGGCCCTATGTTCCTGCCCCTGTCCTCCACATATATGACAGTCTTTGTCCTTCTGTGATACAGGAAGGGTTGTTAGGTAATGGCCTATCATTATCTACCACTAGCATTACTGCTATCATCCCGGTCATGTCCTAGACTCCCACACCAACAGTTGTGCCAAGTCCATATGTATGGGGCAACAGCTGGAGAACACATATGTGCCCTTGTACATTCCAGAGGTAAGTGTGTGGTGCACAGTGTTCCTTGCCCTAGTACAGCCTTTTATGGGGGGGGGGGTTCAATGCCATTAACCTAGGCTATGACACATTTTCAGGGATATAACTTTTAAAACGAGGGTCATTCAGTGTGATAGTGATATGTTAGGTTAAGCAATGTTCTGTACAAGATACTGTGACATTAACACAAGTGCTACTTTCCCCCCTAGGGCTTGACTACAGGGTGTAATTGAAGGCTGCTGAACTGCATCTGTAATTGTTGATTGTTACATATCCTGAAGGCAAATCCTGTTTCTACTGTTGTACTAATTGAAGACCTTGACCTGGACAGCATAGTATGGTATATATACACATTGTTTACATCTCCTGTTTGTGTGGGCCTTGCATTTATCACTGATTATATATTTCAAACCTTATGTGGTGTAAGTACTGGCATACATTATTGTTTAGTACATGAATAAAGGTTATCTGTGTATGCATACCTGTGTGTCGTGTCATGTCCTTTGAATTGTGGGTAGGTATATGTTTAATCTTAGTATTCTCATTTGTGGGATTGGTTGCCACACTACACATTTCACAGGTGGCAGTTAAAGGGCATGTGGCTGAGCGATATACTATGCACCCAGTACTTCCACACTACTTCTACATATGTATGGCTACTGATACCTTTTTTGTGTGTATATGTGTATGTACCTATATATATATCTCATATGGCTATAGCGCTCTCTCTCTCTGTCTCTCTCTCTATATAGATATATATATATATATATATATAAATATCTACATATATATATATATATATATATATATATATATATATATATAAATATCTACATATATATATATATATATATATATATATATATATATATATATATATATATATATATATAATACATACATATGAACATGTGTATGTATCTCTATAAAAGTGATGTTATATGATTATTTGTGAGTCATACATTAATATGTATATCTACATATAGCTGTCTATCTGTCTACATTTACAGATATATATCTGTCCATACGTCCATGCGTGTTCGGTTCATATTTTGGCCTGTTCCTCATTCACTTGGCAATTGCCATGGATGATCACAGCATTGAAGTCAGTAACTAGTGCCAACACTTTTGTGTTTCAGACTTCATCTCCTTCTACATATGTGTTCTAATACATAAAACTGTGTAACTAGCAACATTTTAATTGTATTAGACCATTAATTGACATATATCCCTATTTGTACCCACAGTGTGGCATACTTTGTCCAGGCTTCTTGCATTAACAGGTTGTGTGGTATGATATCAATACATTTCCTGTACTGCTGACTGATTGTGCTGCATGATATGTTTGTGAAAACTTCAGGTAATGTATATCTGCCATGGTTTAGTGGTCAATCACTTTGTGTATGGAGTGCAGGGTCCTGTTTTCGAGCCTTTGAGAGGCAGTTTATTTTGTTGCTGGGCAGTACAAGGGACGTTGGCTACAAAGTGATTAAGAGACTTTTAAGCAGTTGTAAGCAGGTTTACGCCGGTTTGCATGACGGTAAGCACTGCCAACCTCCGCTTATGTTTTCTTACAGTCAGCTTCAAATGTCTCAACCTGTGTAGGCATATTTTACCCCCACTCATACCCTTGCAAACTCATGCAAACCCACTTACCTCTGCTTAACAGTGCCTACTGCTGCTTACCCCCATGCTAATTTCTTTAGAAGAAAAGAAAAAGGGGTTGATAGGAAAGTGGTAAAAAATGTGGCACAAAGAGGGAAAGACAGTAGGGAAAATAGCTAGGCATGTGCAGGAAGGGTATAGGAAAGGTCCATAGCTGCCCACTTCTTCTAAAGCAACATTTACACTATATTTACAGGTACATTTGGACCCTCAAAGCCCTCGGAGAGGGGTGAGGACAACATATATTCATTGCAATACCAATTAGACCAGATTACATGTGTCCAGTGGACCCGTGTGAAATGGACAGCTATGTATGGGGCGAGATTTTTTTGTGGGAACAGATTGCCCTTTTTCCAGGTGAGAGTGGGATGTTGGGGAGGGGTAGTAGGTATATTTGGGGAGGTAGGTTGGGTAGGTTAAAAGACAAGACACACAAGATGCATACAGGGCCAGTATATGACACATGTGGGGGCTAAACACCTTGGATGTGGAGGGGTGTTTGGAAGTTGCAAGCCCATGAGCTCCCAGCTGGAAACAGTGGGACTGAGGTCCCCACCCATGGGCAGTCACCACTGCTCCTTCACAGCCCCAAACGTGGCTGTGCTGGGGGCTGTATAGGAGGGGCAGGCTCACCCTCTAACAGCGCCACTCAGCCCTCAAGCTGGTGTAGCCGCTCTCAGTACTCCAGATTGAGCTCCCTATGCACCACGACCCGGACCTGTTGACGGGTGACAGGTTCCTCAACATGCCCGGTCCAAGGGGGGGGTGAGCCCCATCCCTTGCAGTGGTTCCGCCCAAAGGTGGCACAGGGCCCACAGAGGAGGAGGTCCCAGTCTGGGCCCCAGATGTGCTGGTGCCTGGTGCCATGGCCAACTAAGGCGGGACAGGTGGGTCTGCTGGGACCAGCCTACCCATACGAGCTGTGTTGTCACAGGTTTATGACATATATGGGTTAGTAACAGTCAACAGCATTCAGGATTAGTTATAAGAGCATGCATAGGTATTCCCATTAACCCACCACACCAGATTTAATACAGTTGCAGAGCAAGCAGAACACATGCATATATGGAACAACAGTGGCTATTACAGGAGCATTCAGTTTTCATTAATGGCAGCAGGCCACCAATATGGGTGTATTTTAGCATGCCACATGCATAAAAACAAATGTGAATATTTATAAACCATTAGGACATATGTCTCAACAAATGTTTGGAGTGCACACATACCAGTTGAGGAGTGCCTTTGGGTTATTATGTACATATGGTAGGGGTGAGAGAGAATGAGTTCAAATAACAACTAATATATCCTTGTAGTTTTCACAACATTCTTAGTCACTGCAGTGGTCTTTCCCTTACATGTATTATTACACTACGCAATGGCCTTATATTGTACACTGGTATGTTTATAAATTATTATATATGTGACATGTGTCTTACATACAGGTGTGACAGGCTGCATGTTTTAATGTAACATATGTTGAGAATTGCTGTCATACTTTTTGGGTGAGATGCTAGAATGACAGGTTTGTTTCCATATACATTCTCTGACTATGTACACACTTGACTTTCAGTTATATGTCATTGACAGCTGCCTACATTTCTTGGATCATCACACTGGATTTTCAGGGGAACAGGGTACCAAGCTGGTGATATGGGCCATTTATTTGGACATGCTGGACAGATTGGAGCAGTTTTGGGGTATGAATATGCATACAACTTACAATATGAACATTCTAGAAAATTCTGTACTGTTGTTGGGTGTAATTATGCATACAGCTTTCTATCTGAACATTGTATCAAAATCTGTACAGTTGTGGGGTATGATTATGCATACAACTTAGTAGCACTCCCAGGATTCAAACCCCTGCTGTATGTGACAAAATATTATAGCTAACATCACAGTACACTGTGCTATCAGGGACTTGATATAACTTTTTCGACTGTTTTCTATCTAAGTCTCCCTAACTTGTACAAAATGCCTGACCTCTTGGCACTTCCAACATTGTTATGCAGGACTTCATACCCATTTTATCTGCATACCACGGTGTGGGTGACACTCCTTAAGATACAACAGTACTATTTATAGTATGGAACAGATCACCAACATATGAGAGAAGAGTAAACAGAAGCACTCCAGGGATTATACCTTTATTCACAGACTATTACACATTTATTTCTACTGGCACAACACTGTCTAAGGCTCTTATATTTATTTGTTATGACAGTACATGCAGACTGATTACTAATCTGCTTCACGATGCAGCCTTTGCAGCCTAGCATCATGGGCTTTCTGGTTCACAGCCCGCTCATCTGCAGCTGTCAGAGAAATGCAGTGATATTTAGCCATACCTATCCATAGTATACACAAGCTAGGCAATTATTTACTACTTAGTAGAATGAGTACTTACTCAGTACTGGGGCATTGGGCATCTGCCAAGACTCCTGGATCCACTGTTCCAGTACATCCCCCCTCCACCGCTTCAGGTCAGCATGGTGGTACCTGACCTGCTCACCAGTCCGGGGGATACCTGTGGCACTGGTGAGGTCACGGGCGAGACTGTCTCAGGCCTCTGTTTTTTACTGCGAGCCCTGGTACTGGCCCTGCAGTAGTCTCTGATCATGGTGTTTTGCCATACCATGATTTTTGACTCCTGAATGCCCCAGTGCTGGGCTCTAAATCGAGTGCCTTTACCCACACCAACCATTCTGCCTGCAGTAAGAAGCTACAACCAGTTTTGGGAAGTATTCCCACCTGTTGGGTTTAAATACATCCATTTACCCGCACTTTCCCATGATTGGCCAGTTGTGATAAGGCTAAGCTATAGGCAGACCTGCTTACATAAAGTTGGCACTGCTTAAAGAGGTATATCACTAGGCAGATTGAATCGGCACCCCTACACATTGCTTACACTTACTTACTTGAGCTGTGCTGCGGTTAACATTGTTTAATAGTTAATTAGCACTATATTTGCCATTTGGCGGTGAGTTATTCTTCATTACAGGTTATATATGTGTTTAGTATCCGTGATTCATGTGTACATACACTGTATGGGGACCTGGGGAATTCTACACTTTATTACAATAACACCTCAAATCTATGCTTACTGCAGTACTCCAGTTCACATATTTATATTCTGTGGCAGGTTATACATCACACTGTACATAGATTCAATTCACATGTTTGCTTTGATTTTCCTGTGGTGAGGATTAGTTTGCTGATTACTCATTCATATCTATTGCTATGATGGCTTAGTTGTTAACTGCTGTGACTACAGTGTGCAGAGTCCTGAGTTTGAGCCTTGCAGAGACAGTTTATTTCGTTGCTGGGCAGAACATGGGCCGTTGGATACAGAGTGATTAAGGCACTTTAAAGCAGTTGTAAGTGTCTTTGTGTGGGTTTGTGCAACAGTAAGCACTGCTAACCTCTGGCTACAGTTTGTTACACTCAGTTAGCTTCTACTTTGCTTAATCTGTGTAGGCAATGCTTACCTCTGTGCAAATGCACTTAAACACGCTTACTACTGCTTATTTGTGCTTAGACATGTGCATTTAATGCAGTACTCCAGTTCACGTTTAAATGTTATTATGTAGGTTATACGGCAAAAAGATGTAAAAATATGTTCATATACAAATTTCACATGGAAAATTATATGAGTTGCAGTGGGACTCGAACCGGGAATGCCTGTTTGTTAGGTGGGTGCTTTAACCACTACACTATTGCTGTGCTGCTTCATTTGCATATATATTCAATGTTATCCTCTTCAGCCTTTTCAGCTGCTTTAACCATAGCTAAGCAATGGGCTCAACCGCACACCTATGGTTAGCTGTACTCGGGGTTTAAAAAATAAATAAATAAAAGGGTCTCTTCATTTTATTTAAATGTACTGTTGCTGTTGAACACATGGGGACTGTTGATGGGGATATGCAGACACTTATGAGTGGTCTTGCTCATTTATTTACACTTTCTACTGTTCTACTTTGCAGGAACATGTTTATTCTGAGAGTTCTGGCTCTCAGAAACACCCCCTGCACTCGTCCATGCTCCGTGTAGGATTTGGAGCCCAGGCAACTCACCTTCATTAATATGCATGGCGTGCTGATGTCTTCCTCTTAAACTGCTGCTTCCTTGCAGGACTAGATTAGTCCTGCATGGAAGTTTAGTAAATCCATGGGAATGTGTTTTACAGCAGAATAATCTGGTGCGCTACTGGAATGGATGATTCCTTTTGTTTAACAAAACTCTCTGTCATTATCCATAACAATACAGTCTGGCACTCAAGTAAAGTCTCTCTGTTATTTGGAAATATAAACTGTAGTACTGTATGGTTGTAGTCTTCAAAATGGGTAGCTTGTAGAAAGAAATGTTTACAGAAGTGCAAAGGTCATTTGAGACACATTCTTAGTTTATCCAACCCTTTGGCACTTTATTTAATGAATTATATATTTTTTTGTTTGTTTGTTTTTTTTGTTTTTTGTTTTTTTGGAGGGGAGTATATGTACTTATTTTTACCATTTTCATTTTATACTGTTAATATTCTTAACTCAGCCCTATCTTTGCATATATACATTCAGTAAAGATTACATTGAATGAGATCTACTTTGTTTGCTTGCTGTTAAAGAAGGTCCAATCTTCTCAGAAATGACAGTAACATGCAAGTACTACTTTACCAGGAAAGAATATTGCAGCCCCCCCACCATAAAAAGTGTCCTCATAAAGCCAGTAAAGATGGAAGGTATAGCAGGCGTGTTACACTTTACATCACACAGTAAAATCAATTGGGAATATCAAAAGAAATGTTATTATAGCTGGGTGAAACGTGACAGCTGAGGGAGTACCACACACAAGAATGTCACAGGGCACTAGAAGAGCTGTCTATTGTTCTGAATGTACTGTCACTTTTAGTTGATGAAGCACAGTCGCCATAACTGGTTACTATTTCATAATACTCATCAATCACTTTTTCTTTATAATCAATCTCGATGCAATATGATATCCCACCTAGATAAAATTATTCAAGGTAGGTACAGGCAATACTAAAGAAAAAGGAAAATATTCAGCCTATTTTTAAGACAGTACATTGTTAATAAACTGTCTACATTCCATACATGTCCCACAAATAATCAGTCTTCAATCTCTTCTTCCTACTGTTTTCTCTTTTCCCTACATCCATCTTTTACCCTTCCAATTTTATTACAATAGAGAAATTTTTCTCTGCACCACTTCATATTTGACCTTAAGTACTAATAACATTTAACTCAATTCCCTTTATAGAGTTTAACATTTATATAATATAGCAGGCTTTAACTAATGATCTCTCAGTCAATATGAGCAAATTCATTGTGCTTTCTATTTAACATAAGAAAACCAAGGGGATACATGGAGACCCCCTAATACTATATTATCCTTCCATATTATTATTCAGTAGAATGGCTAATACTTTGTCATAGGTTCATAGGTTCATACTAGACTATCTGCCCTAGGGCATTTATAAGCCTAGCCAGAGTATGTTTGGCTTTCGCCACCCATTTTAAATTAATTTTGCTATGCCCTTTTTCGAAGTTAGTATACTGTGCCTCTGTCTAACAGTGACACAGAAGTGATACCCGGGGTAAACCTACGATCTCGCATCCACTCATCAAGATTCCTCTTGAAAAGAGTCAATGAGGGACTCTGCCTAACCTGGACTGGGATTTTATTCCAGAGTGAAGGGAGCCTCTGGGTTATGAATCTGTCCCTCCAGCATGTCCTATTTATTTCAGTGCTGAGGTTCAAGTCTCTCGAGCGTGTAGCTCGATGGGATTTGAATTTTTTGAGGTGCAGCATGTTCCTTAATTCTGGGTTGGACATGGCCTTATACGTCAGGCACAGGTCACCTCAGAGCAGGCGGTATGCCACTGAGTAGAGCTGGAGTTTCTTTAACCGGGCAGCATATGGCATCTGTTTGAGCCCTTTGATCCTCTTGGTGAGGTACTTTTGGGGTCTTTCCAGTTGCTGCAGGTGTTTGGTAAGGTACATCCCAAAAGGGGCATTGTACTCAATTATGGGCCTGATGAGGGATGAGTAAAGAGGCACGATGACCTCCCCTAATCTAGATGTGAATCCCTTCATGATTAGGTGGGCTATATAAAATGTTTTTCTAACCACTTTGGCCACGTGGTTGTCAAATGAGAGATTGCTATCAACTTGGGGCCCCAGGTCCCTAATTACTTCTTCTGTACTTAATGGATTACCCCGTGGGCACTTTGTTTTTGCCAAAGGGGATGACTATACACTTTTTGGCATTTAGCTTGAGGCCATGGCTCTGGCACCAGTTGTCTGTTTCTACGAGGCCCTTTTGGAGGATGCTTGTGTCGGCTGGAGAGTCGATTATGGTGCCCAGTTTGCAGTCATCTGCGAACTTGGTCAGCCACAGTCCTTCCGTGTTGGCCTGTACCTCCAAGAAATATATACCAAACAAGAGAGGTCCCAGGACTGAGCCTTGTGGGACGCCACTTGTAACTGGTTTGGAGTCTGACATGGCTCCAGCAATTCTAACCATGTAGGTTCTGTCCTTGAGCCAGTTTGCAACCCATCTAGTGACATAGGGATTTATATTTAAGCTGGTGAGCTTATCTGTCATATTCTACTTATAGCACAAATATTAATCTTTATTCCTTTATGCCTACAGAAGTAGTGCTAAGAAAATTTGACATTAATTACATTGCAAAGTTTCAGCTTATGAATTGCCAGTTCATACCCTTAACATCCCATCGCATGAGTTAAATGTCATCTGTTGAATTATATTATACTTCTTTGTATGTTATAGTAACTAAAGAGTTTAATAGCAAAGAAAAAAATCTAATGTCCAATAAATGCAGGTATTTGATAAACATATCAATATATCTAATTTCAGAAGTTTTCCTAGAAGATTAACAGTATTAATAAACACCTGTTTTAAATAACTTAAAACAAACATCTCATTAACACCTGTGTGGTGAGGAATGTCACACTGCTAACAGTCTACACATATCTTGCATTCCAGAACATTTTCTGAAAAATCAACTTAAAAAAAGAATAAGGTAAACAAATGTAAATATTCTGTGAATAACAAAAAAACCATCAAAACTGTACAAATGGTAATGTTATCAGTAAGAAGTGCTCTTCACAGTGATAATAGTCTAAATATTCGCAGTCTTTCCATAAATACTATAATATACTGCAATGCACACAAGCCCAAAATTATATTTTTGCTAACCTTTCATAAAGAAATTGTCATATCTTGGAAACTGTACAACCTAGACTTATACTGTTAGAACATTTTTGTTAACCAGATATAAGTATTCATAAGACAGAAAAAAAACTTCCTCTATTAATGCATGTTTATTGTGTTATTTACAGAAATATGAAAGCATATGCTTAATTGTTTAATTAGCAGTATAAATAATACTGAATATCTCTCAAGATGTGAAATTTACAGTGCAAATATCAGTGACAGTTTTCTTTAACAACATGAAAGGTTTCACCTGCTGTCATGTAACAGTTTTTAAGTTACTTTTTTAAATATTAAGTACATATGGAAATATTGTATATTTTCATAATCACTAACAAACAACTAGCAATATCTCAGGTATATTTTTATATAAATGGACGCTGATGATTAATTTTCCTGTCTTCCACTATGGCATATGACACTATACCCCTTAATAATATGCAGAGCTCTCTGTTATGAAACTATATACATAACTATGAAAATATGCATAATAAGTGACAAACCGTGATTAATTTGTCTACTGCAGGGCATCATAAATTAACAGTCTGGGTAGCATTTTGTTAATAACTCCTTACACTTTCTAATACTGCCTATTATTATCTGGTAGGTTACTTAATTAAAGAAGCTAAACCCAGAAAAGGGCTGGATGTGATAAGGAGCTATGAGTGTCAACTAGAAGAATACCCAAAAGGTGCTATAGGCTTGAATGGGTTAGAAAACTATTTCTGATGTATTTAAACCCTACTTAATGCAAATGCCTATTTGCTATAATTATCTTATGTCAAAAAACAGCAAAAAAATAGGTGAAAAAGAGAAATGGCCTCATATTTCAAAATTATATATTTTTCGAAATGGTTAATACTTCATTGTGTGCTAATTAAGTACATTACCATATCATTAACCCTTTGCAGTATGATGCAGTACTCAAACTATCTTAAACATTTAATCTTAACAAAATAAATAGGCACTTGAAGAAATATTATTATATAACACATTGTTGTAAGGTAACTCATGAAACATTCAAGTATAAAAAAAAAAACATTTGTACTGCTTTCAAAACTTATTGAATACAGATGCTTATTTGTTGGATTTTCCTACATCAAAACAACACAAAAAACAAAATGAACAATATTATTTGCTGTCTATATTATGGTTTACTAAAATGATTGCTACTTTACAGTGTTACTGCTGAAGCTCTATGATTACCTTTTCATATAATTAACTCTTCCTCAAATTGTTTTGAATAATTGAGTATAAATTGAGTTATTGAAATCCACAAGCCTCAAAGCAAATGTGATTGATCCCATCATTTCAGAAACATACTTAATGAGAAACAAAACACATTGAAACAAAATAATATTACAAAATTAAAACAAACAGTTTATTTTCTTGGTGATGGTTAACCAAAACCAAACAGTAAATTCAGACACACTTTGTCTGAATAGTTTTATTGTTGTGGAAAGGGTTTTTCTAAGGTAAGGATTATAGTTGGGTTAAGGGCAGGGTTAAGATTAGGACACGAGTAAGGATGAGCAGGCTGCACCATTGCACTAATGTGGGCTAACCCTGCAATATCCCTAACCCTGCTGCTAACCCCAGCTCTACAGCTTTCCTTAGA
>NC_056730.1:1065075265-1065095265 GCF_019279795.1 Protopterus annectens | reverse complement strand
CAAGTGGGGAACGGCAATTGGTGCAGAGGCCATCACCTAAACATGGACATCACCTACAAAAGTCATGCATAACCTATTCAAACAAGTTCGATCCCAGTAGTGGAGTGAGAGAGAAAAGTATAGACACTAACAAAAAAAACACATAAAACCTCAAAATAAGAAATAAGAAACAAGAAGACAACCTAAGCATGTAATTGAATGCAATACTTTGTCTGTAATAATGGGATAGATGATTATGGAAGATGTATATGTGCCATCAGTATTTGCTGTTATAATGTCCTGCTGAACAAATGCTATGGAAATAGCATCTGGTTCTGTCTGCAGTGGGCCATACCTGTCAACTGTGCAGATCTTCACAGAATGTCAAGATTTAGCTATGATAGTCTTTGCTCTGTTCCTCCAAACATTTATATTAATCTGGCAAATAGCTGGCGATGGAAGTAATGAAATCATGACAGATACATGAGTTTCAGACCCCACCACCTTCAGAACAGTCATGGTAATGCGAAATGCATTATGCTACAAACTTCATAGATTTGAAATAGGCATATCTACGATCTGTCCCTATATATCCTCCCAAATGTTAAGCTTTGTCCACATGTGATGGCCTAAGAGGTGGATAGGTTGGGTCAAAGCTGTGGAGACTAACACACCCTGTGAAAGGACAGCTCACATATGGCAACCTCTAGAGTGTCCGTCAAACAGTTGTGTCTGTGCCACTGCTAGGCCAGTTAATGGGATGTTGCCCATATCCATATGTTACCTAAAAATATGAGTATTATACATGTTTGTATTGTAAATCTAGAATACCTATATAGGGTATGAGCATAGTAAAGCACTGTTGTAGATGTCTGAGTTAAACTGCATGTGATATATTGAATTAATAACATTCAACTGTACAGTGCTCTTCTGGACAATGTTCACAGTTGTGACAGATATCTGTAGTCACTTACACATACACTTGTGTTATGGTAGCTATATTAATACTTTATCAAAATTGACTGCCCTGTTTTGTCACCCAGTGATGTGGATCAATGACTAGAAGTTCTGGTATAACAGGTTGAGACGTATAATTGAGCTTCAAGACGGTAAATTCAGTATGCCATAATGACATAGAACACAAATGTATACCAGGTAACCCCTGAGCATGTGTATGTATGCATTTGTTTAGCTGATAGGCACAGAACAAAATAATATGGGTCACAAGCAGTTCAGAAAAAAGGATGCGCATGTTGCACATGTGTATAATATCACTGTCACTGCATACAACAAAATAAAATGCATACTGCTGCTGATTGTTTCATTGCCATGACACTGATATGGGTACTACAGTAGGCATGCTTATCACGTAGTAATCAGAGAAGTGTACAACTGTGTTGTGACCCACTGTCCATGCCTACCACAAACAGCTATATCAACACCTATATACACTGGATATCAAAGTGTACAAACCCCTGTTGGAATGTCATGTCTGTGTGCTGTATGCCAATGAGACCACAGAAAGTCATGCCAAAATGTTTCTCACCTCAAATGTGACCCATAACGTGTACAATTCTACTGAAATAGAAACAAAGCTGTTTCATGGAAGGTGAGCAACCATTGCTAAGTGAAGATGTGATATGACGTTAGAGTACAAACCAAGACAAATGGATGCTGTAATCATCTCAGCAGGTGTTTACACAACATATCAGTGTAAGGGCATGAACACACATTCAATTGGCTTACTGTCTGAGTATTAATGCCCATATGTTTCCACAGGACAGGTTGTTTTGTTCCCTATTGAACTGAGCAGGCTATAAGACACATCACAGATCAGGATTGTGTTGTGCTTTTGTGGGGTCATGTTCCAATTGCACAAGTACCATGCATTGTAGCAGGGTTATGTACACTTCATATCCATTGTAGCTATATGGAATCATCAGTAACTTACCTGTACAACCATCCTCCAACAACTATAGTGTAACCCCCCCCCCCTTGGTGGACAGCACCAAGATACAAAGCACATGATGGGTTGCTATAGTGGATGTACAGGGACACATAGGTGCAGACCACAACTTGGAAGCAAGTGCACCTCTATCTGAGCAAGCATGTAGGTTCACAGGTGATTTCCTGTAAGGCTCACTATGACTAGAAATCAGACATATCCAAACCACCAAGGTCAATTGCAACCATGTCTCCAAATATATACACAGTCACAGAGCCAGTAACACATGTAAACCTATACTGGGGGTAAATCACACCTCATACACACATGCCATGGATACAGGCAACCTGCATTAGACAGGATAGGTGGGAACAGTGGCACCCTGTCCACAACATTAGTACAGGGTGATATGCACATCAGCAACACTCCTGCCACATCAGTGGTCAGCATGGACATAATGCCAACTGATGGCAACAACAGCAACTCTCCATGGAGCATGAGAACATCATAGTTTGTTTCCTACATGAACACAGGCATGTGCTCACAGTTCCATCACACGCTACAGTCAAACACACACATGCCACCATCCACACACCATCCACATGGAAGATAGCCAATGTCATCCCTCTACACAGCATTGAATGGTGAATAGTGGATTATGCCATTAAGTGTCCAACATTGGGGGAACTGGACAGGTCAGGGCCAGGAGTGTAATGCAAGATGTCAAAGCTGTGATCGCTTACAGTGTTATGGTACAGTCTGGATTATTTGCAAGTAATATCCACTGTTGATGTGCACATGGACAACCGTATGAGGTCCTGTGACCTTTTTTCCTGTTTATGTCTTCCAGGTACAATGTCCCAGGAACATCTGCCCACATTCACAGACCTGAAAAATTATGTAATCATCCAGTACATCATTATGCATCATGCCATTCTATTCAGCCACAGGGCACAGGATCTGCAGGAGAGGACCACCCTGTGGAATGAGCTCATCCACAAGGTAAACAATGTTGGCCTGCACAACTGAAATTATAAGCAGGTGTGCCATTGCTGCACAGATCTGATCCGCCATGCCCATCAGCATGCTGCTGCAGTTATGAGGGACCAGCTAGCCACAGGTGGGGGTCATGCCATCCAGCTCCCACTGACACATGCTGAGGAGCTCCTCATAAGCCTTGGGGCACCTGCCCACCAGCCAAGCCAGCAGGTTGAAGACAGCATTGTGGAGGAGGATGCCACCCACACAATGGATGAGGAGTCTGCAGGTAAAGCCCCAGGGCACATTACTAGACCACTGTTGCTTATCCATTTTCACCTGTAAAGTATCTACATGCATATGTGAGATAAGATAGTCTGTTGCTGCAGTGTAGTAATGAACAGATGTGCATAAATTCAAGTATTGTGGGTTTGTACTGTTGATGTGCTGAAATGCTGCTCTCACCCTGTACCAATGCCATAGGTGTGGCCACTGACATTACTTCTCCCACACAACTATTTAGGTCCCTCTGGTATACAACTGGGGCAGCAGCCTGTAGCTGGTGAGTATGGAGTTGTTTTGTTCAGGTTTGCCAATACACTGGCCATGTTATGGCCATGCTATTTGCCACGCACACAATTAACACACCTACCCATAGTGCATGCTGTACATGTTCACTTATTGTTGGTGTGAACTGCACTGCATCACAGTGGTCACCATGGTGACATATCTGAAGGATATGTAAGAGTCTTGCAGTATCCCTAACAACATGTCAATGCAAGATGTGTGGACAGAGATGAACATAAGGGTGGGACAAATGGCCTACGGTAGAGACATGTCTGACACATTACCCTTATGCAGTGGCTACAACAGTGTATACACCACTATTACAATGGCAACTGTTCCTGATAATAAACAATGGCAAACCACAATACCACATTTCACACCTTTTACAATCTGTATTGAGATCCTAACATGAGCAATTAATGTGTAATATGGAATCCTATGTTAGGACAACAAATATGGGGAATACATACCTTAACAAACACTGGAAGCATATGTGTGCACACAATCCAAATATATTGTGGAAGCAGCTTGTGATGTACTGACAGCATTCACTCTTCTTGAGTTCAGACCTGCCATCAAGTACAGGGCCTCAATGTCACAATGAGTAATGGTCTGCTGTCCAAGAAGTATGCTAATGGCATTTTCCCACTCACCTGCAACAGAGTCAGCCGTGGTTTGCACACATCTTACAAACCATGAAATGGATCCCATATTGAAAGGTAGCACTCAGAAGTGGAAAAGTAGCCTTACCTAACCATTGCATATACCATGGCAAACAGTGCAGTCATGTATGTGTGTATGAAGTATGGGACAACATTGATGTAGAAAATAAACTGATGCCCATCCAAAACAGATGACAAAACATGTTGCAAACTGGTCATGGAGGCTGCCCAGAAACACACAGCAACACTGAGGGACTTGCTGGAATATCTAGCAAGTACTGGCTGTGCAGTACCTGTGTCGACAAGGGCCTGGATTCTGCATAAGTGTTGCCTATGGGTTAGGGTAATCAGACGGAAGATTTGTGCCACATGATACATCATCCAGGACTCTCTTCAAGTAGCATAAGCATAACATCAAGTCTCCCAAAGGCATGTATTGCAATGTGTAATGGTGTCATGAGACCAAGGCTCAAACCTACAGACAATAGTCATAAAGATACAAGTGGTGCACAAGCAACACCTCACTTCACCTCAGGGCCACCATCCCCAATATTTAGCTTGTTGGTGCCAATGTACACCTCTAGGGTTGCTGTTTATTAGCTGGAACTAGGCCGGTAGACATGGTGTTTGGAATTTGGAACACTGCAAAATAACACTCATGTGTGGCCCATAGTTGTCAAGCATCTGCAATAAGGCTGAGGATGGGAAGGGGTGTCAGCTTGAAACATAACAGCGAACTGAAGCATACATCCAAAGCTTGCTAAGAATGGCTGTATCTGAACATAGTGAAGGTTATGAATTGTGCCAGACATAACCCTGACTCTACAGCAATAGTGAAGCCACAGTGTGACCTCCAAGGGCTGTGCACATGAGCTGACCTTGCAATCTGGCAGAGTTGGGGGACATTTGTAGGGCAGAGTGACCAAATAATGGCAAGTGATGATGGGCCATGCTAGTATACCCCTTTCAGGAATACTAACTGCTGTAGTTCATTTAACATGTGCTTCAACAAACCATTGTGTTAAGGGTGCGCACACTTATGCAAACCACATATTGTATGCATCTCATTCAGCATCTGCACGACTAACACATTTGTTTGATACTGCCTTGGATTGCACAGGTCATATGTCACATATCAGGTGTGTGTAATGTTAACAAATGCAGTATTGTGGCCCCACTGCATATCATAGAAAAGGCTGGCATGTCAACAAGGCTGTGTACACTCATCATATCCACATTAAGCTTTGAAGGTTGTCAGTGCAACTGGATTTTATTCCACATGCATGCACTGCTAATGATGAGATCTGCAAATCAAAGGACAGCCATTAACTATTGACATCAGTCCTCGTATCATCCCAGATGTGTGTCAGACAAACTCATACGGGGTGTGAGCAACAGAACAAACATAACTACCACACATATACACATTCAGCAATGGTGTGTACACTTGTAAGGTATAGTGCACAGTAGATGCCAGTGTGCTGTACAGGTGCACAGCAATACTGTGTACATGGGTGTAGTGCCTTCCAGCGGAAGCGGCATCACCTACTAACACAACTCATGCATCACAGCGATGTATAATGTTGGTAACAAGGATTGAGTATGGCTGAAGTGCATGCTGTTGAGTGCCATATGTCACGCATGTTGACTGCTGGGTAATGAGAGGTCTGTGTAATATATTTGTGCCACCTCACCTGTAAGTGTGTGTGTGTGTGTGTGTGTGTGTGTGTGTGTGTGTGTGTGTGTGTGTGTGTGTGTGTGTGTGTGTGTGTGTGCGTGTGTGTGTGTATGTGTGTGTGTGTGTGTAGAAGTAAAACATAATGTACAGGTCTTAATATACATTTCTTGTCTGCCCCTCACAGGTGGCGAGGTAGGTCAGGGTCCTTCCTGCAGGCAAACTCATGTTAGTGTCCATACAGACTCTGACAATGATGATAGACATACTGAGGCACAGGCATGGTTGTCAGGGGCTGAATGTGTGCCATTGGTTGACATCCCACTTTTATCCACCTCATCTCCAGCCACAGTCACAATGCCAATACATACCCCATCACCAGTGGCCATAGATGAGGGACACTTGGCGGGTGGTGGCATGGGACAGGAAAGTGTGGTGACTATGGCAAGTGTGTCTGCACACATCAGTGATACCCAGATGACCGGTGAGGTACCACACAGACAGAAGTACAGGAGTGCTCATAGGAGGGCTGCTGGCCATCATGCCCCCGGCAGAAGTGCCACAGCATGTGTCACCAGACACATGTTTTGGGCTATCATGGAGGCATAGGCATGTATGGAATGTTACACCAGAGACAGTCTGGGGCTCCAGAGGGCTACTCCTCCTGCTGTACGTGACTACATCCGTGATGTTGCAGGTGCCCACTGTTATTTTGCAGAGGTCATAAATAGACAGTTGGGTGAGATGGTGGGAATCCTTGACCATGTGGTGTTTGTGGTAGAGCATGTGATGGGAGTAGGGCATCAGCCACATGGACGTAGGTCAGCAACACCAACAAGTGGAAGCCTACATGGATGTGCAACAACTCACAGTCGCTCCCTTAGTGGCAGTACTAGCACCAGCACTTCAGGGGAGGTGCTGTCTATACCTCAACACAACAGGCCACATGTACATGGTCCTGGCCAGTCCCAACAGGAAGAAGGATGTAGCAGACAATTGTCATCATCAGGGGAAAGTACCATATCTGGGCTTCTGCCTGGTAGTGCCCGTGCAATCCCTGGCACGCACAGTTCCTGGGTCCGTGGTCAGACATGGTGAACTGTACACCCTGCCATGTATGGTCTGCAGCTGTCCAACAAACTCCTGTATAGGGCAGCCACATGGCAGAAATGTGTGCAAACATACACACACACACACACACACACACACACACACACACACACACACACACATCACCAACACAGCTAAGGCACCTCCATACCTACACACACCATGTCTGCACAGCCCATTTAATAAAGAACCCCCTAACTCACACACATGATGTCAACCAAATGGCTCAGCCTAGACCTCTGGCAAACCCACAACACACCCTGTGCATATGATGATACCTGTGCCACATCCCTGTCATCCATACCATTGATGCAGGGACATGCTATATGGTTCTGATGCACAGGATGAATGTACTAAGGTTTAACATTCTAATGCTGTTTAACATGTTTCCAGCTGGAATGATTAATGCTTACACATCAGGGTGTGTAGCTGCCCAGCCATGATGCATTGTAGCTGTTATTAACACTAACTGATTGTGATCCCCATAATGTATTCTGTTTATGTTCTAGGAGTCTATGTGTCAGGATGTTGGTCTGCTGTCCTTTCCTACAAGTGGTGTGGCACTGTGGTGACCACATTGACTGTGTCATACCTCAGGTACAGCTGAACACAAGTAACAGGTCTGTATAACAGTTACTGCATGTCCCACATGGCTGATAGGTCTGAGTGCTGTATACAGGTGAATGCATGGTGGCTGATGTCAGCAGCTCTTCTACAGTGGACAATGATAAGTGTGCCGGGTGGCACACACCAAATGTTTGTGAATAACACACACACAAAGGCTTTGGTGTCGATGCAATACACAGAGAATACTATTCACATGGATGTGCTTCATTTTGCAGTGAACTCATTTTGGCCTATGTAATTCCACCAAGACCAAATAGCCAAAACATCACATCAGTAAATAATCAGTCCACCAGTTTAATGTCATTGACAATAGTACTGGCAGGGTATATGTCATCTTCCCCAATGTAGTGCAACCCTGGAGTCGGTAAACATAGGTGTACTGGTGTGGGTGACACAGCCCCCCCCCCACACTTTGGAGGGTGTGGGATGGCATAGAACCACACATAGTGCGATTAACAGCTACTTAACCTGTTAACATAAGCTGTACAGTATAACAGCACACTAAGCAGGGGGATATCAACAGCAATAACCCCAATGTGGGTGGCTATGCCTACAACAACCATGCCCAACTATATATACCAACTCCAGTATTGCTGTAAAGCTGTACAGTGGAGAAGAGGGCATTTACACATCCACAACTAGTTCTGATGGAATTAATTTCCACACGATTTTTGCTTTGAAATGTTATCTTTTGCCAGTTAGTTCTCAGGCAAATGATCTCCTGGGACATATATTTTCTGCAACCTGAAGTAGATCCCTTCACATACATACATACATACACACTTACTTGGCAACACTGAGAGTAAAACCCCTACATAGGTACTTATTGCTACTAATGTGTTTGGCCTTACTTGCACACATCACAGAGCTTTTTGGGTGAGGTGTGTCCCGAGTTTCCTGTTAAGTGAAGAACATCATGGGGCTTTGTACAGTATGATAATGGGGGATGTACTGGGTGTTAATGAACAATACATAGTATGACATATTGTCATATACACATTGACAAACACATACAGTCATAGACACATTTGACAGACCTGGGTTTAGCAGTGCTAACTACCTTGACAGTGAGTCCATACTGTTACAGAGTTTGTGCACACAGCACATGCATCATTGGGCTGGATAGTGTAATCAGCTAGCTGCATGGCTGATAGTGACAGCAGTCCTCATACAGGGGAACTTGGGACATGTACTGGAGATACCATGGTCTAAAGACTGTATACCCAGCACCCGCACCCCTCATTGGATATTGTACTCACTGAAACCCATGATAATACTCTGACATACCCACAATCACACATTGACCAGGAGTGCAATACAAACCCTTGTCTATTTAATCAGTGCTACTGCAGGGATATGCATTTATCAGCAACATCATCATCCCTTGTAACATATGGTAAGGTTTAGTGTACTTGGAGAATGTGGCCTCAGAATGCTGTCTCCTACAAATATGCACACTCACACACAATTGCACACACATACATACACACGCATACTCACATTTGCAAGGACACAGAGGGTAACCCATGGCTATCTTGCCATTTGTAGAGCAGTGTTATGCTGGTACTTCAAGCTCCAGGTAGCCCATAGAGGGAAGAGTATCACAAGGTGCATTTAATGTTAATTACAGCAGCAGCTCTTTCTAAGTATAGCAATGGGAGGTGTAGTGGGTGAGAAGGCCCTCAGAGGATTTTCAACTACAAGTTTACAAACACACAGACACTGTTATACTCAATAATGCACATACACTTTTGTCAGTACTGAGGTCCATAAGTGCAGGTGTTCCTAGGTGTGTACCAGGCTAATGTCCATAGACAGATGAGAAGAGTAGGGCATGTGAGTACACTGGTATCATGCCACCTGACATTTGTCAGCAGGTCATCTATCAACTGATGCCACTTGAGTGATCCCCAGGGTGACAGTTAAATTCAACATCCATCATCTGGTTTTCTCTTGAAGAGAGCCAGTGAGGTGCTCCAATTGACATGTATGCAATATATATTGCATAACATGGCCAGTCTCTAGGTTAGGGACCTGCACCCAAACATGTTCTGTTGATTGCAGTAGTCTGGTTGAGGTATCCATGGCATGTGGTGCATACAGAGTGAGGTTTCCTAACTGTGGCATTCATAAGACAGCTTGGCAAACATGTAAGTGTCAGTCAATCAGAGATTGCCTGTAAGCAGCCAAGATGAATACCTGACATCTGCACATCTGTACAGAGGACAGACAGAAAGTAGCCAGCCAACAGGTTATGCATTAGGATGAATGTTTTGACAGACAGACATCTGAAACTGATAGGTATGCCATTACTACATGACAGCAGTCCTCAATTACATGTCCTTAAAACATAGTAGTATACAGTTAATATCAACATATCAAATCAATATCCAATTGGAGATGCATAAAAACATACAGGTCAAACACCAAGAACATGATAGTCAGTACTCAGAGTCCAGTGTTGCATGCAGGGGTATATGGTTGCAGTACTACAATCTCCAATCTGCTCTTACTTGGAAAAGCACTGTTAAAAGTAGTAATGTAATAACACAATACATGCAAGTGTGACTGCATATAACCTGGGATACTACCCAAGTATGAAACACATACCAAGAGAAAAGATGGTGGTACTACCCGTGTATACTCAGGTGTCCCATACAGTATACTTACACCCCTTTCTATTGTAATGACAGCACATAGAAGCATGTTATGTACATGGAATTAAATACACATGTTAGATATGTCATTACCCTGCTATTTCATCAGACTGGAATGTAATCACTGGTTACCAGGGCTGAGCTATGCTTAGCAGGTGTAAGCATTGCTTAAATGTAAATGCTAAGCAGATTTTTGCACTGGTAAGTGAAGCCTACATGGTGTAAGTGCCTGTTTGTTTAACTGTACATTAGCAGTGCTTATACACTTAAAGCTGCTCAAAACTGCCTTAGCCACTCTGTATCCAACAGACCTTGTTCTGTCTAGCAACAAAATAAATAGCCCATCAAGGTCTTTAACCCAGGACCCTGCACACTACAGTCATGCAGTTAACTACTAAGCCATCTGATCTGTGAAGATGGCTGCTGTTTTTTTCATATATATCATTCAGTGCACATACTGAATAGTTGTGAACAACTGCTTTGACGACTACACTTGTTTAGTACTTGTAAGTGAAAATAGTGTTGAATCAGTCATGTTCTTCTATGCAGATTAATATGGTGGGATACATCTGAGAAGGTATGAAGGTATATACAACCCTCTTGTTTACACATAAAAGGATATACATATATGTTTATACACACACACACACACACACACACACACATATATATATATATATATATATATATATATATATATATATATATATATAAACACATACACACACACACACACACACACACACACACACACACACACACACATATATATATATAGGTATATATTTCAATTTCTCTCTCTCTCTCTCTCTCTCTCTATATATAGATATATATATATATATATATAGATATATATATATATATATATATATATATATATATATATATATATATATATATATATATAAAAAACATATGCCCATGCCATGTAGTGGAGTCGTACATCAGCACCATAACTCTCAACCTCTTAGTACAAGGGAATGTAATGTATGTATTGCAGTTATAAATGTAGAATGCTGCTGCAGTGACAGGGGTTGTGTCAGCATACATGTTCTGAAGGAAGACTCTTCTGAAACTGACATGTACACCATCAGTTACTGACAGACATCATAAAATCATCATAGTGAAGTACCACACAAATCACAGTAATGATCCTGTGGAATACAGAAGAAATATGAGCAATAAACATGGACAGTCTGAAACAATCTGGCCAGTCAGGAGATATATACAGAATACCTTAGTGCAAGAAATGTGGAACAAGCCTTACAAAGGTGATGCTTAAAGCCATGAAAATGGGGATATATCAGAAATACTGGACTAGATAAGCTCACACAGTTGATGCATTCACACCCTCCTGTCTGTCCTAACACATATTAACTGGAGGAACAGAGGTCCTAAGCCACATACTTCACACTAGTTAGTGACATACATCTTCACACAAGTCCACTGCTTTGTCAAAAATAAACAACACGTATGATGGCCAGGCAACAGTACATCTGACAAATATCTGGACATAACATCACACTAGGGTAAATACATGAGCTGCTAGGCATGTCACCAAACACTGTCTACACTACAGGAAGACTGCCACATTACTAACCCAATTTACCTATGGGGGAATACACATGTAATTGCAAATATAGGAGGCACTACAGGCATGTAACAGCATGGAGTAACAGACACCAGTGTGAAAGTGCATACCCACAACCTATCTCAACACAATCACAATCACATAATGGTAAGCCTAAGTAATAGTACTGTCTATGGCCTGTGTGAACAAAAGTCATCATCATGTTTGCCACTCACACACTAACCCTACATGTACTGGCCCAATTCACAGTGTAGTCTGATGCCTGACTGTGGTATGGGACATGTCTCAGTCTGGCCCTACAAACATATAGGCTGATAGGGTATCAGAAACTGGAGCAGCATGCAACATCAGATCGAATACGGCCAAGAACACTGACATCTACCCCAGTCTGTACACAGGCCAAATAACATGATCACAATACACTGCTACATAACACATACACTCTGTCAACAATCACCATAAGTACACAGACCTCACTACTGTACATACTACAACAGAATGTCCAGGTTTTGTCCTCAACTATTGGGCCTCTTATACATTACATGTCTGGCAGTCTGATATATCACTGGCTTGATATCAGGAATTATGTCAGTAAATAATGACATACTATACATATCCACCTCTTACTGCATGACATATGAACGAAGGGTGACAGACTTGGGGGACAGAGGCACAAACACAGGGCCAATATTGACATAATGCAGTTATAAACTGAGAACATTGCTGGTGTAACAGGGTTTGCTGTGACATGTCTCTTCTGTGGGATATGAAGTCAGTAACATACATGGATGTTACCATTTACTGACTACAATCATCAGAGTATGCTACTACAGTTATAAAGACAGAAAATGTGTGAGTAACACACCAAATCTAAGGCTCCAAACTCCGGCCAGTCTGCAGATAGCCCTACAGGTGAGAGTTTTCTCAACCACATAACACTGTTATGCTAGACTTTAAATCATGCAGAACAGCCATATCCGCACATACCCTGTTGAACCAACATTACTTCAAATGTAGAACAGCAATACTTCAATTCTGTCCCCATATCTGGAACATCCCCCTCCAGTTTTGTTGGCCTGTCTCAACAGTGTTTGTTATAAGAGGTACTTCCAACTACCCTCTGTGATGCTGTTTGTCACAAACCCACATGAAGTCCTGCTCACACTGAAGGAGAAAGGCCAACACCTACTTGCAGTGCTTAATTATAGGAGTGTGTTTCCATGCAATTGGCTATAGGAATGATACCATGGGTGTTCCACATGCAATTAGCAATGGAGGACTCCAATTCATGCACAGGACATCAACTGATCATGAGCATTACCTATCAAAGTCAAGCTGCTGCCTATACAAAACAGATGCATTTTCCACCTCTATCAGAGAGGAGGAGGGAGAGAGAGACAGAGGGAAAGAAAGAAAGGAAGAGACAAAGAGCCAAGCATGTTTGTATATGATCTGTGGGTGGAGAGAGGTCTCTGGGTATTATAATGGTTGCCTATATATAAATGTATGGCTGTGGATTGTTTACAACAACCTCTATGGTGTTTGACAACTGTTGGCCTTGTAATGTGATATTTGGACATATGGGTACTCAATATGAAAATGTAGCAAAACCCACAATCTGATGGATCTTGTTATTTACACAATCACCCCAACCCCCACAGGATACTGATGATGCACACACTTGCCAGTATTTAGTTTGAAACCCCTACCTAGCTATGTAATGGTACTATAGTGTTACACAATTATCACAAGTGCCACAGAGATTATATGTAAGAAAGCTTTCCAAAGGTATCTTTGAAGGTGAGTGACATCAGCTTGCAGAACTAAAGGAGGGGTAAAGGAAGTGTAGTAACTGTGAATGACCCCAAAATCCTACCTAAGTAGTTTGATACACTATGGTATTACACAGTTATCACAAGCGCCATGGAGCTTATATGTTGGAGAGCTATCCAAAGGTATCTTTGAGGCGAGTTACATCAGCTGCAGAGCTAAAGGAGGGGTAAAGGAAGTGAAGTAAGTGTGAATGACCACAAAATCAGGTTTCAACAAAGACACACGCACACTCTCACAGTTGCCATGTCTGGGATTAGAACTCCTACCTAACTAGATTGTTACACTACAGTATTACTCAGTTAACATGAGCGCCATGGAGCTTATAGGGCTGAGGTTTGGCTAAAGGGTTATTTCAAGGTGACTGACATCAATAGGTGTGCTAAAGTAGGGGAATGCCAGGTGAAGTGAGTGTGAATGGCCTCAAAATCATTCATCTCCACACACACACACACACACACACACACACACACACACACACACACACACACACACACACACACACACACACACACACACAATTACAGGTGATATGTCTGGGATTAGAACTCCTACCTAACTGGTTTGTTACATTACAGTATTATGCAGTTATTGCAAGCACCATGGAGCTTATAGGGATGGCATTTGGCCAAAGGATTATTTCAAGGTTACCACAAAAGGTGTATAAAGCAACAAAGCAACAGATAAAAAAAAATAAAAAATAGAAAAGCACCCAGGCTGCTGCACGATCCTTCCTTTATTAAAATTACTCCAAAAATTAAGTGCTTTCATCTTTCCTAGGGGAGACTTCATCAGAATGTATGATCAGTAAGACAAACTCAATTTAAATACTGTAAAAAGCCATTTCATTGGCTGTTCATTAATTGGCTAATACCAACATATTTAAAAATATACACCACTGAAATAACCATTTAAGTAAAAACATTTTTTACAAAGATTTGTTACACAAAAAAAAGAATAATGTACATAGAAACAGAAAGTATAAAAATATAAAAATATATATGAACAGAACAGAACTGGGAAATGTGTCTTTATAATTTTCCTGCCCTTTCTATTAATACAGGTTTTAAAGAAACACTGTCATTGAGACCTGGTGGAAACTTAGCTGCAAACCTTAGCTGCCAATCCAATTCTCTCCTATTAAGTACATTTTTCCAGTCACCACCTCTAAGCTCAATTGCTATAACTTCTAGAATCCCAAATAAAAAGTGAGAAAAACTTGGGCATACTTTAGAATGCCTATATAAGGCATTAGTTTCTTTTTTTATTTTTTATGTCATTATTATGTTCATACATTCTGCTCCTTAGAGCACACTCTGTCTTGCCCACATAAAATCCTCCACATGTGCCAAAGGAAGCAAGACAAACAACTCTCTCCGTGTAACAGTTACATTTCTTAAATCTTACTGTACTCATCATACTGTTACCCAATACAATATCCTTATTTTTAATAATTTAGGAACACTGTGAACATCTACCACAGGGTTTGGTTCCTTCACCAGAGAATTGTTTACCCTCAATTTTGTTCTCCATTAAAGAGTTAATATTTCTACCTACTTTATTAATAAAAGTGGGCTTACTACCCACAACCCGGTTTAACTCACCATTGATTCTAAAAATATTCTCATTTCTAGATATAATATACTTGAGGTCCTTTGAAATGGGGCTGTCCTGAACAATACAAGCTTTCTCAAAGTTGTTGTTATAAACAGAAACATTCCCCCATTTTCACTATCGTCCTGTGCAGAACTAGCTTAGTCCTGCAGGGAAGCAGCTGTTTAGGAGCAAGATGGCAGCACGTCATGCATATTAATGAAGGCGCACTACCTGAGCTCTTAATCTTACATGGAGAGTGCAAAAGTGCAGGGGGCGTGTCTGAAAGCACAGCTCTCAGAATATACACACCCCTGCAATGAAAAGAACAGCAGAAAAGTCCTAAAAGAATGAGCAAGACCGGTCATAGGTGTATTTATACCCCCAGCAACATCCCCACGTGTACAAGAGCAATAGTTAAAAATGCATATATAAAGAATTTTTTTTTTATGAAACAAATAAAATTTAACTGTAGATGTGCGGGTTTGCCCATCGCTTAGCTATGGTTAATGCAGCTTAAATGGCAGAAGAGGATAAAAAGAAAGATATATACAAATGAAGCAGTATAGCAATAGTGTACTGGGCAAAGCATTTGCCTTCCAAGCAGTCATTCCTGGTTCGAGTCCCACTGCAGCACATTCCATTTTCCATGTCAAATCACTGTATGACTAACATTTTTAGTTGCATAACCTACTAAACATACATTTGTGAACTGGAGTACTTAATTAAATTCAGATGTGAGGTGTTAGTGTCATAATGTTGCAAAGTCCACAGATAATCACATGTGCCCCATACAGTATATGTACACAGGAATCAGGGATACAAATGGAAGGTAAAATGTGTAATGAATGATAACTCCATACAGCTTCCAAATCCCCCACCTTCCCAAGAACCATTAGACATTACTGTCTAAATTAGAGCTGTGGTAAGTGGGAGTAAGCACTAGTAAGCAAGTGTAAGCACTATTAAGCAGTAGTAAGCAGGAGTAAGCATATGTAATCACTAGTAAGCAGGTTTATGCCCGTTTGTGTGGAGGTAAGCAATGCGCACACAGGCTAAGCAATATTGAAGCTAACACTCTGTAAGTATATTTAACCGAAGGTTAGCATAGCTTACCCTCATGCAAACATATGAAAACCTGCTTACAAGTGCTTAAAAGTGCCTTAATCACTCTGTATGCAACAGCCGCTGCTCTGGCCAGAAATAAAATAAGCAGCCTTTGCACCCAGGATCCTATACACTATAGTCACAGTAGTTAACCACTAAGCCATCACAACAATACATAAAATTGAGGTATCACCAAACAAATCCTCACTATAGGAAAATCAAACTGAACATGTGAAAGGAATCCATATACAGTCTTATGTTCTATAACCTACTACATAACATAAATATGTGAACTGGAGTACTGCAGTAAGCCCAGATGTGAAGTGTAATTGTAATAAAGTGTTAAAGTGTCCTAATAAACAGAAGGACCCCATACAGTGTACACACACATGAATCATGGATACCAGACACATATATAACATGTAATGAATAATAAATCAATGCCAAAAAGCAAACATAATGCAAATTAAATATTAAGCAATGCTAAGCATTGCACAGGCCAGGTTAGTAGGTGAAGGCAATGTGTAGGCCAGCTAACTCAATTTGCCCATTGGTATACCCCTTTAAACAATGCCAACCTTTAGTAAACAGGTTTGTCCATAGCTTAGCCTTTTCAAAACTGTCCAATCATGGCAAAGTGTGGGAAAACGGCCCTATTTAAATCCATCAGGCAGGAATACATCTCATGACTGGTTGTAGCTTTCCCTTGCAGGCACTATGTCTGGAATGGGGGAGGGTGTGCACTTTCGGGCGCAGTGCTGGGGCATCCAGGAGTCCAAAGTCATGGCATGACTTCTTGTCAAAGACCATGAGCAGAGACTGCTGCAGGGCCAGTACCAGGGTTCCCAATTTAAAGCAGAAGCCTGGGACCATCTTGCCCATGACCTCACCAGTGCCACTGGCATACCCCAAACTGGTGAGCAGGTCAGGCATCACTATGCTGACCTGAAGAGGTGAAAGGGGGATCTCTTGGATCAGTGGATTCAAGAGGCTGGGAGTACAGGGGAGGTCACAGCTGTGTGTAAACATCACTCCACTACCTGTTTAATAAGTGCCAGTTCATGTACATTATGGATAGGTATGGCTAAATATTCCTCTTATGTCCTTCACAGTGGCAAGTGAGCAGGCTGAAAACCAGGATGCCCATGGATGTCGCTTGGAGAGTTTGCGAAGTGAGGCAGGTTAGTAATAATACTTTTGCAAAACTGTCATAGGAAATAAATCTAAAAGTAAGTTAATTACCTGTATAAAAATTGTATTGTTTAAGACAAGTACTGCATACACCAGAGAATATGGCAGGAAGAGTCTCATATAGGTTGTATGTAAATAAAAGCATAATAGCCTGACAATGAAGCTCTAACTGCTGGACTACATGCGTTTACTCTGGTATCATATGGTAATGTAGATTTGCAATCACTTAATAGTACTGTTGTATTAAGCACTGTTAACCACACTGTGCAACATAAATAAAATGTGTAGGATGTCTGTATGTGACTGGTGAAATCCCCAGAGGTTATTTAGTACAACTGAGAGAGACATAGATAGAAAACAGTGAAAAAACAGACAACAAAATTCAAATATCACATGCAACTGAGACGTGAACTGTTATATTTTTAGCACACACAGTCATGGTTCGAATCCTGTGAGTGGTAGTAGGCTGCATACAGAATCATACCCCACAACTGTACAGATATGTCCAGTATGTCCAGTAAATTGGCCCATATCTGCTGCCTGTCACTCTGTCCCCCTGGGAAATGAGTGGGATGATCCCAGACGTATAAGCAGCAAACAAGAAATGCAACTGATTGTCACACATCTATAAGAACAAACCTGTCACTCTAGCAACTCCCCAAACTGTTATGAGAGTAATAAGCCAAGTATGTCCCATCTACACCCCCATGTTGTTAAGCTGTGACCAGAGTCTGTACAGTAACAGAGTGAGATGTATAGGCATAATACTAATGTGGAATCTGGTACTTTGTGTTTTCAGGTAGTGCTAACAAACATTGCTCCCACAGGTATGTCAGATATGAACACTGTGCACAGAAATAAAAGACTGATACCCTGTACTGGTACTGTTTACTTTGGTATTGTATGGCATTGTTATTGTTACGGTTGCTCTGAATAATAAGGTATTATTCATCACTGTCACCCACACTGTGCTACTTAATATAACTATCTAGGAAATCCTGTAAACAAGTGTTGTAATACAAGGTCAGAATGTAAAACCACAGAATTATAGACAAAAATCAGATAAGAGATATACAGCAATATCTATATAGCACACACAACTGTGATGGACAGGGTTTTAATGTTAGCAGACACAACCATGGTCTGAATCCCAGGAGTGGAAGTAGGCTGCTTACAGAATCATACCCCACAACTGTACAGATATGTCCAGAATGTACAGTATATCGGCCCATATCTGCTGCCTGTCACTCTGTCCTCCTGAGAAATCAGTGGGATGATTCCAGATGTTTAGGCAGCAAACAGGAAATACAACTGATTGTCACACATCTATAAGAATAAACCTGTCACACTAACAACTCCCCAAAATGTTATGAGAGTAATAAGGCTAGTATGTCTCATCTACACCCCTATGTTGTTAAGCTGTTGCCAGAGTGTGTACAGTAACAGAGTGAGATGTATGTGCATAATACTAATGTGGATTCTGGTACTTTGTGTGGCAACATTCAGGGAGTGCTAACAAACATTGCTCCCACACGTCCATCAGATATGAACACTGTGCCTAGAAATAAAAGATTGATACCCTGTACTGGTACTGTTTACTTTGGTATTGTATGGCATTGTTATTGTTTCAGTTTTCTGAATAATAAGGTATCACTCATCACTGTCACCCACACTGTGCTACATAATATAACTGTCTACAACATCCTGTATAAGACTGTTGTAAGTCACTAAAGGGCAATAGTCTACATATGTCCCGGTTCACCAGCATGTGCTCAAGACATGGCCAGAATCTGTGCTAAAAGTGATGGACAGGTATGTGCATAACATCAACCTGGAATCTGGGAGTATGTGTAGAAACAGTTAGTTAGTGTTAACAAACAATTCCTCAACAGGTATACCAGGTAAGAGGTGTATACTGCAGGTAAACCCAGTTCATGTATATAGTTGTTGACAGCCATACCACTGTCCAAACTAAGAAAATAGGGTAGTGTACTAATACTTGTAAGGTATAGATAACAGCACTGACTAGGAAAGTAATGTGAACTACAGGAATATACTAGTTGTTAATTGACATCCCCCCCACCAAATCTGCAACAATAAACTAAATACCCAACTCAGGTGGTACTTGATGACTTAACTGTAATGTTGGGACATATGTCCTATTGTTTGATAATTATTTAAATCTGTTTCTATGCATGTGCTATGTTGAAATACTCCAACATTGGTGGCATGGTGCCATCAATGTATCTACATTCTGTTGTAATTACCAGTGTGGTCCCATATATGCATGTGTTCTGTTTGCTATGCAACTGTTCCATATCTGGTGTCTGGGTTAATGGGAATATCTATGCATGCTGTTATATCTAATTCTGGAATGTGTTGACCATAACTAACCCACATATGTTGATAAAACATAAACACCATAGCATGTATGGGAATGCAGGTCCCAGCGGACACACCTGTCCCACCTCAGCTGGCCGTGGCACCG